>NC_057810.1:361020230-361055655 GCF_018294505.1 Triticum aestivum
CCCGAGCCTGCTCCGCCGTCCCCACCGCCCGGTAGCCAGCCCCGCCGTCTCCGGCCGTGAAGCTCGCCGGCGCACGCCCCGCCGCTCCTCGGCGCGGCTCCGACCAGATCCGGTGACCCTGCGCCCGGATCCGGCGACTCCCCCTCCTCCGACGACCTTCTCCTGCCCCGGCCATCCCCGAGTCCAACTCCGACGAGTCTCTGGTGATCCTCGATATTCGTGCCACGAGGTTGACATTTCCCCCTCTGTTTACGACTAAGTCCTGAATATTTTTGCATAATCATGGCATGTTCATCGCACCGTATCTCTGCATCCGTAGCTCCGTTTCATGCGTGTAATATGTCAAATTGTTTGTCTCAACGAGTACATCATTTCATTCCATTGCATCATATTTATTTGAGGTCATCTAGATGCCTGAATCATCATTGCAAGAGTGCTTCATGATGTTGTCTGCTGTCTGTTTACAGAACTAGCTCTTTTGTCATTTTTGCCATGATTGATGTGTGCATCCTATGAGGTTGATGTCTACATGTGTTTTGAACTATGCCATGTCTTCTTTACAGAGGTGCTTACCATATATTTTTGTGATCAATGTGGTGACTAGCACAAGCATGCAAACTAGGCATCGTGATGTTGCTGATTTTAGTCCCTGTTCTGCTGTTATTTTGATGCCATGTAAACTTGATGCTACAGAGAGATCCATGCATATTTTGAGATACTTCAGTAAGGATGTTTTGAACATATGGTTGTTCTCTATCCATTCATGCCCATGTTTGAAATTATGGAGTAGTCTAGCATGCCATTTTCGTGCTCTACTTTTGCTTCAAAATGTTTCCTGGCAGATTGTTTATATGTTATTCAATTTTGCCAAGGTTGCTATAGTTGATCCTTGCATGCTATGAACTTGTTCTTGCCTTGGTTTGTTTCATAAACATGTCTTCTTGATGATGCTACGCTTATCTTGTCATGCAATGACTTGTGGTGAGTGAATCACGCTTGTTAAGCAGGGTATGTGATGTTGCTGTTTTGCTAGGCTGAATCTGTTACTTGGTGATGCTATGTAAACCTGCTTCTACAAATCATTCTATGCATAATCTGGAGATGTTAACTAAATATGTTTTGTTCTACATGCCATGCTCTATCCATACATGCCCCTGGTTGCATTCATAGCTTGCGGTAGCTTGTTCATATCTTGCTCCAAAGTTGCTTGATAATGTTGCTGTCAGCCTGTTAACATTAAGTTCAGTTGTTTCCATGATTGTTGCTAGTGATCCATACACCCTATGAACTTGATATTGCCATGCTTAGCTCCATAAATATGTCTTCTTACTGTTGGTTGTCTTGTCATGCCATGTAATGCTCTGTAGTGAGTTGCACAAGCTCATCAACATGCCTACTTATTGTTGTTCCTGCCATGTTTGAATCTGTAATATAACTTGCTATGTTTACATGGGTGCCATCATATTTTCTGATCCTTTTTGGCTTATGGTCAGTAAGGGACTTTTGTTCTATGCATTTAGTAGATTCATGCCATGCCTTTGTTTGCCATGATAAGTTCCTGTAACATGTTGTTTGAAAGCTCTAAACATTGCAACCTGATGTTATTTTCTGCAAAGTCTGAAACTATTATCGTTTGCAATCTTGCCATGTGTGTTTGAGCATGTTCTAGTGATTTATGGAGATAGCTCAGTGTTCATGTTTTGTTATGCTTTACCTGTACATCATGCCCATGCCTTTTGTTTTCTTGTTGAGGTCCTGTAGCATGTTGTTTTGATGCTTGCAATATGCCTAGTTGCTGTTTTGGACAGCTTGTCCTTTAAACTTGTTTCATGTGTGTGTGTTGAACCGTTGCTCCGTTTTGAGTGTGCTCTATATGAAACTTGCTTGATTTTGCATGTACTTTCATATTATCATGTTGCATCCTTGTTTTGAGGTGTTTGCTTGATGTTTGTGTGCATTTTGCATCAATGCCATGTTTAACTCGTTTTGCTCATATCTTCTAGGCCGTAGCTCCGATCTAAATGAACTTTATATGTAACTTGACTAGGATCTCGTGTAGATCATCTTGGTGCATCTTAACTTGCTGTTTAACAACTTGAACATAAGGTTTATTCAGATCTGGACCATTTCGAAATTTGCATATGAGGACTTACCGGAATTGTTATATGTTGTTTCCGGCCTCATTTAAACTTGCCTTGATGTGTTGCTCTTGTTTGCATCATCTCTTGCCATGAGTAGCTTCATCTAGATTTGTCATGCATCATGCTTGTTTGTGCATCATGCCTTGTTTATGTGTGGTGTGTTTACGATGTTGTGTGCTTCTTCTCGATAGTTCCCGTTTCATTGCGATCGTGAGGATTCGTTCGTCTACGCTGGGTTCGGCTTCATCCGTTCGTCTTCTTCATGGACTCGTTCTTCTTCCTTGCAGGATTTCAGGCAAGATGACCGCTACCCTGGATCTCACTACTATCATTGCTATGCTAGTTGCTTCGTTCTATCGCTTTGCTGCGCTACCTATTCACCTGTTTATCAAGCCTCCCATATTGCCATGAACCTCTAACCTTTGATACCTTTCCTATGCAAACCGTTGTTTTGCTATGTTACCGCTTTTGCTCAGCCCCTCTTATAGCGTTGCTAGTTGCAAGTGAAGTTGAAGATTTCTCCATGGTGGACAGGATTTTGGTTGGGATATCACAATATCTCTTATATTATTAATGCATCTATATACTTGGTAAAGGGTGGAAGACTCGGCCTTTTGCCTGGTGTTTTGTTCCACTCTTGCCGCCCTAGTTTCCGTCATACCGGTGTTATGTTCCCGGATTTTGCGTTCCTTATGCGGTCGGGTGATTTATGGGACCCCCTTGACAGTTCGCTTTGAATAAAACTCCTCCAGCAAGGCCCAACCTTGGTTTTACCATTTGCCTCACCACCACCTATCCCTTCCCTTGGGTCAGCCAACCCGAGGGTCATCTTTATTTTAGCCCCCCCGGGCCAGTGCTTGTCTAAGTGTTGGTCCGAACTGAGCTGCCTGCGGGGCCACCTCGGGGCAACTTGAGGGTTGGTTTTACTCGTAGCTAGTCTCATCCGGTGTTGCCCTGAGAATGAGATATGTGCAGCTCCTATCGGGATTTGTCGGTGCATCGGGCGGCTTTGCTAGTCTTGTTTTACCATTGTCGAAATGTCTTGTAAACCGGGATTCCGAGTCTGATCGGGTCTTCCTGGCAGAAGGTATATTCTTCATTGGTCGCGAGAGATTATCATGGGCTAAGTTGGGACACCCCTGTAGGCTATAATATTTCGAAAGTCGTGCCTGCGGTTATAGGCAGATGGGAATTTGTTAATGTCCGGTTGTAGATAACTTGACACCAGATCCGAATTAAAACGCATCAACCGTGTGTGTAGCCGTGATGGTCTCTTTTCGGCGGAGTCCGGGAAGTGAACACGGTTTCTGTGTTATGTTTGACGTAAGTAGGAGTTCAGGATCACTTCTTGATCATTGCAAGTTTCACGATCGTTCCTTTGTTTCTCTTCTTGCTCTTATTTGCGTATGTTAGCCACCATATATGCTTAGTCGCTGCTGCAACCTCTCCACTTTACCCCTTCCTTTCCCATTAAGCTTTGTTAGTCTTGATACCCATGGTAATGGGACTGCTGAGTCCTCGTGGCTCACAGATTACTACAACAACAGTTGCAGGTACAGGTTATTCGATGATCATGACGCGAGAGCGATGCTTGCTTGTCTTGGAGTTCTTCTTCTGCTTCTTCTTCGATCAGGGGATAGGTTTCAGTTCGGCATCCTGGGCAAGCAGGGTGGATGTTGTTTGAGTTTCTGTTTGTGTTTCATCCGTAGTCGGATGTTGCTCTTATGTATTGTGATGATGTATTGGTGTGGCTTTGTATGCCTTATGTATGTATCCCCATCTATTATGTAATGTTGATGTAATGATATCCACCTTGCAAAAGCGTTTCAATATGCGGGTCTATCCTTGGTGGGACCTTTGAGTTCCTTTTGGATAGGGTCGCATATTGGGCGTGACAGTGACAGCCATGGTGGGATAGACAAGGTTGCTTCTTCGTGTACCCTTCGTGGGTGGAGCCCTCCGTGGACTCGCCCAACCGTTACCCTTCATGGGGTGAAGTCTCCATCAACGTGGATGTATGATAGCACCACCTATTGGAACCACGGGTAAAAAATCTCTGTGTCAACATTGCGTTTGCTCCCTCAAACTCCTCCCTTTACCTTCATATGCAATTGTTTTACATTCCGCTGCTATACTCTTAGAATTGCATGTGTAGGTTGATTGCTTGACTTGTGCTAAGTTGCTAAAATCTACCAAGAACTAAAATTGGGAAAAAGCTAGATTTTTATTTGGTCAAGTAGTCTAATCACCCCCCTCTAGACATAGTTTTGATCCTACAACTAGGAGTTAGGTGTTTTCTCTACAGCAAAGCACAAACGCCCCCCGGTGCAAAACACATACTATTTTGTTATTGGATATAATAAATGGTGCTGCTTTGTATCGACTTTTTTTGCCCGGTGCAAGGCACGGGCATATGTCCTAGTGACAAACTATGTCTGAGCGGTTGTGGGAGGTTCTAGGGCCCGCTTTGAAGATGCCCTTACCCCGGCCCTTGACAATTAGTAGTCTAGTATATTGTCTATATAAAATTATTTTAGTTTTCTTTATTGTCCTTGTTTTCTGTGAAAATTCAAAAAAAGAGAAAAAAACTCTTAGCGCGCCTGCCAGGCCAGCCGGCCCAACAGCCGAGTCGGCCCAGCCGCAAACAACACCAGCCTACCTCGCCTCGCTCGTGGCCACTACGGTCGGCCACCCGACCGCCTGTCCGCTCCCCACTCCCTCTGACATGCTCCTGCCTTCATCCCCTACCTCCCACAATGAACGCGCCCAATTATGCATGCTCCAGAGCGCGCTGCCTTCACGGATCTTCTAGGAACCGCGGCCCCGGTTTGCCCCCTTCCCCAAGATCTCGTCCTATAAATACCTAGCTACACCCCCTCTCGAACCCCCTAAAAACCCCTTGTCGAAACACACCCTAGCTCACTCCCTTGTCGTTCTGATCTCGCCATAGCTACCGCCATTCACCATCAAGTTCTCCATTGGTGAGCATCTACAGACCCTCAAGCTCCGGCATTTGGCCTCTCTTGACGCCCCGCATTGTTTTGACATCCTCTTGCCCAATGCTATCAACTATAGGGAGCACCCCGACATCGCACGCACCTCGCTCGAGCCGGAGAGCACCCAAGCACCACCAACACTGTCGTCTCGCCTGTTCCCGTCGTCCCCAACCACCACCACGATGCCCTCATCGAGCCGAACCTCTTCAACGTCGCCGTTGTCGCCCTCGACCACCGGAACGTAGCCACCTCAATGCCCGAGCCGCCCCCACCGTCCCTCGCTGTCGTTCGCCTATCTGTAAGCCAGCGTCCCCTCAGCCTTCCGATTGTGAATCATCATCGTAGACTAGATTAGTGAACTAATAGGTTTTTTATTTTTATAGATCGGTTTATTTTGGTCGAGCCGGCTCGCCGATTTTCTTTTATTAAACACGCATGCACGTTTTAGTTGAATCTTGGCCGAGCACCGTTTTGCTTCGGATCGCACACCCCCTAGCCCAATGACATCCACCACGTAGCACATGCCAAATTTTTTTTGTTTTTTTTCGTTTTTGTTTTTTAAAATAGAAAAGTTTCAATCTTAGAAAATTAATATCTCCTAGGATATTTAGTATTTCAGCTTGATTCTTTTTGCATTAGATCATAATTTTTATGAAGTATCTATAGATATCAAGTTTGACTAGTTATGAAAATTTTAATTTGGATTTACATGAAATTTGTTCAAATCACTAGATTGCATTAATTGAGCTAGGAATAATATTCTTGGGTGATTATTTTTTATAGTGGTTCCTTGTGACATTCTTTATCAGTAGGAATTAATTGGTGAATTTTAGGATTATTTAGAAGTAGGTTTTCATGAAAATAGTACTGTTTTATTGTTTTATAGCTTTTGTGCTATTTCTTTTAATTTTAATTGTTTTAGAATTATTTTATTTTGTTTATTTTGTCAAGTTCATATTAGTTTATGTATAGTTAATAGTAGCAATTTTAGTAGAAGTAAAAAAAATCGTTAATAGTTTATTTCTTTTTATCTTACTAGGAAAATTGTTTTGAGCATAATACAAGTTTTATAAAAGGTTTTAATGTTATTCTTTTTGCATAAAATTTCTTTGTTCTTTTCCTTTTGTTATTTACCAAAAACTTTATTTTCGATCTATTAAAAAAATTATTAGTAACAGAAAACCACTTTGTAGCTTGTTTTACTTGTAGAAAGACTTTGCATTGAGTTTTATTGAATCTTTGGTTTTGGTTTTGGTTTTCATTGTGTGTTATATTGATTTTTTATTTACTAGTTTTACTTGTTGTTGTAATGCTAAATTATGTGATGGTATGCTTTTTATTGTCTTGTTTGTTTCGATAGAGTATCCAGAGTGCGAGGCTTGTTACTATGAGTCGATAGAGTTCAAAGATCGTCACCAAGGCAAGTCATTATCATACATTTTCTTTATTACTGATACGTCTCCAACGTATCTATAATTTATGAAGCATTCATGCTATTTTAATATTTGTTTTGATTGATTACAGGCTTTATTACACACTTTTATATTACTTTTGGGACTAACCTACTAACCGGAGGCCCAGCCCATATTGTTGTTTTATTGCCTGTTTCAGTATTTCGAAGAAAAGGAATATCAAACGGAATGAAACCTTCGGGAGCGTGATTTTTGGAAAGGATGTGATCCGGGAGACTTGGAGTATAAGCCAGGGAAGGTTCGAGGAGGCCAGGAGATAGGAGGGCGCGCCCACCCCCTGGGCGAGCCCGCCTGTATCGTGGGCCCCTTGAGGCTCCCCCGACCGACTTCTTTCGCTTATATTTTCCCTTATACCCTAAAACAATCAAATACGAAGATAGATCGGGAGTTCCGCCGCCGCAAGCCTATGTAGCCACCAAAAACCTCTCGGGAGCCTGTTCCGGCACCCTGCCGGAGGGAGAATCCCTCACCGGTGGCCATCTTCATCATCCCGGCCCTCTCCATGACGAGGAGGGAGTAGTTCAACCTCGGGGCTGAGGGTATGTACCAGTAGCTATGTGTTTAATCTCTCTCTCTCGTGTTCTCTCTATGGCACGATCTTCATGTATCGCGAGCTTTGCTATTATAGTTGGATCTTATGATGTTTTCCCCCTCTACTCTCTTGTGATGAATTGAGTTTTCTCTTTGAATTATCTTGTCGGATTGAGTCTTTAAGGATTTGAGAACACTTGATGTATGTCTTGCCGTGCTTATCTGTGGTGACAATGGGATATCACGTGATCCACTTGATGTATGTTTTGGTGATCAACTTGCGGATCCGCCCATGAACCTATGCATAGGGATTGGCACACGTTTTCGTCTTGACTCTCCAGTAGAAACTTTGGGGCACTCTTTGAAGTACTTTGTGTTCGTTGAATAGATGAATCTGAGATTGTGTGATGCATATCGTATAATTATGCCCACGGATACTTGAGGTGACAATGGAGTATCTAGGTGACATTAGGGTTTTGGTTGATTTGTGTCTTAAGGTGTTATTCTAGTACGAACTCTTGAATAGATTGATCCGAAAGAATAACTTTGAGGTGGTTTCGTACCCTATCATAATCTCTTCGTTTGTTCTCCGCTATTAGTGGCTTTGGAGTGACTCTTTGTTGCATGTCGAGGGATTGTTATATGATCTATCTATGTTATTATTGTTGAGAGAACTTGCACTAGTGAAATATGAACCCTATGCCTTGTTTCCTACCATTGCAATACCGTTTACGCTCACTTTTATCATTAGTTACCTTGTTGTTTTTATAATTTCAGATTACAAAAATCTATATCTACCATCCATATTGCACTTGTATCACCATCTCTTCCTCGAACTAGTGCACCTATACAATTTATCATTGTATTGGGTGTGTTGGGGACACAAGAGACTCTTTGTTATTTGGTTGCAGGGTTGTTTGAGAGAGACCATCTTCATCCTATGCCTCCCACGGATTGATAAACCTTAGGTCATCCACTTGAGGGAAATTTGCTATTGTCCTACAAATCTCTGCACTTGGAGGCCCAACAACGTCTACAAGAAGAAGGTTGTGTAGTAGACATCAAGCTCTTTTCTGGCGTCGTTGCCGGGGAGGCTAGGTAAGCGGCACTCACACCCCGTCAACTAAGCTCTTTTCTGGCATCGTTGCCGGGGAGGTGAGTGCTTGAAGGTATATCTTTAGATCTTGCAATCAAATCTTTTTGTTTCTTGTTTTATCACTAGTTTAGTTTATAAAAGAAAAACTACAAAAAATGGAGTTAAGCTTGTCTCATACGCTTCATCTTTTTAATATATTTCGTGAGTATGATGGAAAGGAAAATTGTGCTCAAGTGCTAGAAGAAGAATGCATTAAAATGCTTGGTACTAAATCTTTGAAAAATGAGCATGATTGCAATGTTGTTAGTATGAACTCTTTGAATATCCATAGTACTAATTATGATTGCACTAGTTATGATGAAAATATCTCTTATAAGCATGTCGATTTTTGTGGAGTAGATTGGGTTTGCAAGTCCACACCAAATAGAGAAAATAGATATTGCAAGAGGCATAAGTATTTAGAAACTAAAGGGTTGCAAGAAAGTCTTGATGATTGTGCTGAAAAATTCAATATTTTTTGCGCTCCTTGTAAACTTTGCAATGAACGTGGTCATTTAAATCTCCAATGCAAATTGTTTCATGATTGAATCGTGTCCAAAAATTGTGATAACTTGATTACCCTTGAGCATCATAAAGAGCTTAGTCTTCTTTTGGGGTATGAAGAAATGAAACGTATAACTAAGGGTATTCCAAAATTTAATCTTGATAGATGTCTTGATTTTGATCTAGAGAAGATTTATTTGTATTGTGCGGTGAATTGCATTGAAAATCCTTATATTGCCAATTACCTAAAGAAAAGAAAGCAATTAGAAGATGAAGAGAATATTAATGAAAGGGAAGAGACTTCCCAATATCCTCATATTATTTCTTATGATGAAACAGGTAACGAGGAGGAGCTTTCTATTCAACCAATCTCATCAATAAGGAGCTCAAAGAAGAAGGTTGAACCCACACATAATGTGAAGAAGAAAAAGAAAAGAAGGAGCAACAAAGGTAAAAAGGTATCTCTCTCAAATGAAGTTGCTCCTACTACTCATTTTGAAGATGATAATTGCTATACTATTGGTGCTATCCATACTATTAATGATGAGAGTGACTATGCTTATGATATGAAAAGGCCCAAGCTTGGGGATGCTACGTTTAATGAAGATGCTATTTTTAGCATCCCAAGTTTTGATATGCAAAGTTGTTATGATGATAGCATGCCTCTTACCTATGATGATTATATTGATGAAAGTGGGTTTGCAAGAGTGTCAACTTTAGGAAGTAGTGATCCCACTATTTTGGAGGATGTTGAATTTTATTGTGATGAATACGAAAGTGGATTTGGAAGAGTGTCAACTTTATTTAGTGATTCCACTATCTTGGGAGAGGTTTCAATCGATTATGATGAGAACGAAGTTGCTACTTATGATGATTATTGTGATGAAACTTATGCTATAAAAAGTAGTAATGATTATATTTATAAAACTTGTCATGATTATGATTACCCTTTTTCTGAACATTACTCTTTTAATGTGGAAACAATTTATAGTATTCAAGTCTTTTATGATACTCCCACTATTCCTAATGGGAAGAATTTTGCTTATGTGGAGAGTAGTAAAAATTCTATGCTTGTAGATCATGAAAAGAATGCTTTAGGTGCTGGTTATATTGTTGAATGCATTCATGATGCTACTGAACATTATTATGAGGGAGGAATATATGCTTGTAGGAATTGCAATAATGTCAAGTTTCCTCTCCATGTGTTGAAAATCTTGAAGCTATGCTTGTTTCGCCTTCCTATGCTAGTAGATTATTGTTCCCATAAGTTGTTTGCTCCCAAAATACCTATACATAGGAAGTGGGTTAGACTTAAATGTGCTAGTCATATGCTTCATGATGCTACCTTTATGTTTCAATTCTTATCTTTTATATGAGAATCATTGTCATCATCATGCCTAGCTAGAAAGGCATTAAAGAAAAACGCTTGTTGGGAGACAACCCAATATTTACCCTTACTATTTTTGTGTGTTCACATGACTATGCTACTGTAGTAATCATGTTTTATAGCTTTTGTTTCAATAAAGTGCCAAGTAAGACCTTTAGGATAACTTACGGTGATAGTTGTGTTGATCCTGCTGAAAATCAGAAACTTTTGCACCCAGTAAATTAGTTTTGTTAATTCACAGAAACGTGATTCGGATCTTATTCTTTTTGCTCTAGATTGGTACACAATTTCTTAGGACTTCCTAATTTGTGAGGATTTTGGGAGTTCCATATGTATACGTTTGATACAGATTACTACAGACTGTTCTGTTTTTGACAGATTCTGTTTTCTATGTGTTGTTTGCTTATTTTGATGAATCTATGAGTAGTATCGGAGTGTATGAACCATAGATAAGTTGTAATACAGTAGATATTACACCAATATGAATTTATAATGATTTCATTACAGTACCTAAGTGGTGGTTTTATTTTCTTATACTAACGGAGCTTACGAGTTTTCTGTTGAGTTTTGTGTTGTGAAGTTTTCAAGTTTTGGGTAAAGATTCGATGGACTATGGAATAAAGAGTGGCAAGAGTCTAAGCTTGGGGATTCCCAAGGCACCCCAAGATAATATTCAAGGACAACCAAGAGCCTAAGCTTGGGGATGCCCCGGATGGCATCCCCTCTTTCGTCTTCGTTCATCGGTAACTTTACTTGGAGCTATATTTTTATTCACCACATGATATGTGTTTTATTTGGAGCGTCATTTTCTTGTGTTAGTATTTGCTTTCTGTTATTTAGAATAGTGTTTTGCATCTTTAGTTTCAATAAAAATGTCAAGGATAACCTTTGCCATGCTTATTTTGCTAGTATACATGTTGCTGTTTGAAAACAGAAAGTTTACCGCTGTTGAAAAAATTCCCTAGAAAAGTCAGAGAATGGTATAATGTTGAAACTTTTTGCATATTGAGATCTGATAAATCTTCTACAGATTAATTAATTTTTGGAGTTAGGGAAGTATGATGAATCTTGCATTCTTTACAGACTATACTGTTCTGGCAGATTGCTGTTATGGTTGCATTGTTTGCATATGTTTGCTTGTTTAATGATCCTATTTGAGGATAGGAGTGTTAAATATGCAGAGACATTTAGTATGCAATGTTGAATAATAATTTTAGTGATTTGTTACAGTAGAAAATGATAAGGTTTTGCATTGGTTTATACTAACCTATCTCATGAGTTCTTGTTGAGTTTGGTGTGGATGAAGCTTTTTATAAAAAGAGAAACCATGATATGAGAGGAATTAAGGAGACACAAAAGTTCAAGCTTGGTGATGCCCAAGGCACTCCAAGATAATATTTCAAGAAGTCTCAAGCATCTAAGCTTGGGGATGCCCCGGTAGGCATCCCACCTTTCTTCTTCAACAACTATTGGTTAGTATCGGTTGAGCCTAAGTTTTTGCTTCTTCACATGAGTTGTGCTATCCTTGCAATGTCATTTTATTTTGTTTTGCTTGATGTTTGAATAAGATACCAAGATCTGAAATTCTTTAATGAGAGAGAGTCTTCACATAGTTACATAATTATTTAGCTACTCATTGATTTTCACTTATATCTTGTTGGAGTAGTTCGTCATTTACTCGTGTGCTTCACTTATATCCTATGAGTAAATGGTTGAATAAGTAATGTCATAAATATGAAATTTATACGTTTCATTTGCTTATACCATGGGGAGTAATGACTTCACATCTAAGAAGTAGAGGTTGTAAATTTATTGAAGGTTAGCAAGCATTGTATTGGTCATTTGAACAATTAATGAAAGAATATTGAAGGAAGAGAGATTTCACATATAAATATACTATCTTAGACATCTTTTATAATTGTGAGCACTCATTAAGTATGACACGCTAAAGAGTTGATGTTGGACAAGGAAGACAACATAATGGGTTATGTTTTCTCACATCTTAGTTAAAGTATATTGTCATGGATCATTCAAACATGTTGAGCTTGCTTTTCCCCCTCATGCTAGCCAAATTCCTTGCACCAAGTAGAGATACTACTGGTGCTTCCAAATATCCTTAAACCCAGTTTTGCCATGAGAGTCCACTATTCCAACCTATGGATTGAGTAAGATCCTTCAAGTAAGTTGTCATCGGTGCAAGCAATAAAAATTGCTCTCTAAATATGTATGATCTATTAGTGTGAAGAAAATAAGCTTTATACGATCTTGTTATGGAAGCAATAAAAGCGACGGACTGCATAATAAAGGTCCATATACAAGTGGCAATATAAAGTGACATTCTTTTGCATTAAGATTTTGTGCATCCAACCCTAAAAGCGCATGACAACCTCTGCTTCCCTCTGCGAAGGGCCTATCTTTTACTTTATGTATTTTACTTTATGCAAGATTCAAGGTAATCTTCACCTTTCCCTTTTTCATTTTATCCTTTGGCAAGCACCTCGTGTCGGAAAGATCCTGATATACACACACACACACACACACACACACACATATATATATATATATATATCCAATTGGATGTAAGTTAGCATGAACTATTATTGTTGACATCACCCAAAAGTGAATACGTTGGGAGGCAACACTATAAGCCCCTATCTTTCTCAGTGTCCGATTAAAACTCCATAACCATTAGTATTGCGTGAGTGGGTTAGCAATTGTAGAAGAAAGTTTATGGTCTATGCTTTAACATGTGAATTGCTTGTTACTTGTTCGTGAGAAGTTTTATGAGATGAACTACTGTTATGACATATAATCATGCTAGAAAAGGTGATTGAAATTATCATTCATCAAACTTGTGCACCTTCTAGCATTCACACTTCATAAATTCTTTCTTTATCATTTACCTACTCGAGGACGAGTAGGAATTAAGCTTGGGGATGCTGGTACGTCTCGAATGTATCTATAATTTATGAAGCATTCATGCTATTTTATTATCTATTTTGAATGATTACGAGCTTTATTATACACTTCTATATTACTTTTGGGACTAACCTACTAACTGGAGGCCCAGCCCATATTGCTGTTTTATTGCCTGTTTCAGTATTTTGAAGAAAAGGAATATCAAACGGAGTCCAAACGGAATGAAACCTTCGGGAGCGTGATTTTTTGAAAGGATATGATCCGAGAGACTTGGAGTATAAGCCAGGGAAGGTTCAAGGAGGCCAGGAGATAGGAGGGCGCGCCCACCCCCCAGGGCGCGCCCCCTGTCTCGTGGGCCCCTCGAGGCTCCCCCAACCGACTTATTTCACCTATATATTCCCTTATACCCTAAAACCATCAAATACGAAGATAGATCGGGAGTTCCGCCGCCGCAAGCCTCTGTAGCCACCAAAAACCTCTCGGGAGCCCGTTCCGGCACCCTGCTGGAGGAGGAATCCCTCACCGGTGGCCATCTTCATCATCACGGCGCTCTCCATGACGAGGAGGGAGTAGTTCACCCTCGGGGCGGAGGGTATGTACCAGTAGCTATGTGTTTGATCTATCTCTCTCTCTCATGTTCTCTCTATGGCACGATCTTGAGGTATCGCGAGCTTTGCTATTATAGTTGGATCTTATGATGTTTCTCCCCCTCTACTCTCTTGTGATGAATTGAGTTTTCCCTTTGAAGTTATCTTGTCGGATTGAGTCTTTGAGGATTTGAGAACACTTGATGTATGTCTTGCTGGGCTTATCTGTGGTGACAATGGGATATCATGTGATCCACTTGATGTATGTTTTGGTGATCAACTTGCGGGTTCCGCCCATGAACCTATGCATAGGGGTTGGCACATGTTTGATACATCTCCAACGTATCTACTTTTCCAAACACTTTTGCCCTTGTTTTGGACTCTAACTTGCATGATTTGAATGAAACTAACCCGGACTGACGCTATTTTCAGCAGAACTGCCATGATGTTGTTTTATGTGTAGAAAAGAGAAGTTCTCGGAATGTCCTGAAAATCCACGGAGGCACTTTTCGGAAAATATAAAAAATACTAGCGAAAGAATCAAGACCAGGGGGGCCACACCCTGTCCACGAGGGTGGGGGGCGCGCCCTCCCCCTGGGCGCGCCCCCCTATCTCGTGGGCCCCCTGGACCTCCACCGACCTCAACTCCAACTCCATATATTCACGTTCGGGAGAAAAAATCAGAGAGAAAGTTTCATCGCGTTTTACGACATGGAGCCGCCGCCAAGCCCTAATCTCTCTTGGGAGGGCTGATCTGGAGTCCGTTCGGGGCTCCGGAGAGGGGGATTCGTCGCCGTCGTCATCATCAACCATCCTCCATCACCAATTTCATGATGCTCACCGCCGTGCGTGAGTAATTCCATCATAGGCTTGCTGGACGGTGATGGGTTGGATGATATTTACCATGTAATTAAGTTAGTTTTGTTAGGGTTTGATCCCTAGTATCCACTATGTTCTGAGATTGATGTTGCTATGACTTTGTTATGCTTAATGCTTGTCATTAGGGCCCGAGTGCCATGATTTCAGATCTGAACCTATTATGTTTTTATGAATATATGTGTGTTCTTGATCCTATCTTGCAAGTCTATAGTCACCTATTGTGTGTTATGATCCGACAACCCCGAAGTGACAATAATCGGGATACTTCTCGGTGATGACCATAGTTTGAGGAGTTCATGTATTCACTATGTGCTAATGCTTTGTTCCGGTTCTCTATTAAAAGGAGGCCTTAATATCCCTTAGTTTCCATTAGGACCCCGCTGCCACGGGAGGGTAGGACAAAAGATGTCATGCAAGTTCTTTTCCATAAGCACGTATGACTATTTACGGAATACATGCCTACATTATATTGATGAACTGGAGCTAGTTCTGTGTCACCCTATGTTATAACTATTACATGAGGAATCGCATCCGGCATAATTATCCATCACTGATCCATTGCCTACGAGCTTTTCACATATTGTTCTTCGCTTATTTACTTTTCCGTTGCTATTGTTACAATCACTACAAAACCCAAAAACATTACTTTTGCTACCGTTACCTTTATTATCATACTACTTTGCTACTAAATACTTTGCTGCAGATACTAAATTATCCAGGTGTGGTTGAATTGACAACTCAACTGCTAATACTCAAGAATATTCTTTGGCTCCCCTTGTGTCGAATCAATAAATTTGGGTTGAATACTTTACCCTTGAAAGTTGTTGCGATCCCCTACACTTGTGGGTTATCAAGACTAATTTCTGGCGCCGTTGCAGGGGAGCATAGCTCTATTCTCTAAGTCACTTGGGATTTATATCTATTGATCACTATGAAGAACTTGAAAGACGTGAAAACTGCGATCTATCCCTCAATTACGAGGGGAGGTAAGGAACTGCCATCCAGCTCTGCACTAGATTCTCCTTCTGTTTTGAGTAAGCTTGCGACACCTAAACTTGCTACTACAATGAATTCTGATATGTCGCATGTTATTGATGATGCCACCTCTGTTATGCATGATATTTACGATGAAACTACTTCTGTGCGTGATACTACTTTGCCATTAGGTGAATTTCTTGATGAACAACTTGCTAGAGTTAGGGGGAATGAAATTATTAAAGATGCTATTATTGATGATAGTGATGATGAAAATTCTCCCAATGATTATGAATTGCCTGTTGTTCCGGAGGGTTATGTTATGAATGAAGAAGCTGCTAGAGCTATCTTTGCTTGCAATGATAGATATGATCTTAAGAAATTATTAGCTAAATGGAAGCAGCAGTCTCTTAATGCTAGAATGAAACCTGACCCTGCTTTTGCTACTTCACCTATCTGTGTTACTGATAAGGATTATGAATTCTCTGTTGATCCTGATATTATTACTTTAGTTGAATCTGATCTTTTTTATGGCCTTGAATCTAAAACTGTTGTGGCACATCTTACCAAGTTGAATGACATAGCTACCCTGTTTACTCATGATGATAAATCTCACTATTTTGATATCCTTAAGATATTTCCGTTCTCATTAAAGGGTGATGCTAAGACTTGGTATAATTCTCTAGCTCCTGGTTGTGTGTGCAGTCCCCAGGATATGATTTATTACTTCTCTGCTAAATATTTCCCTGCTCATAAGAAACAAGCTGCCTTGCGGGAATATATAACTTTGTGCAAATCAAAGAAGAGAGTCTCCCACAAGCTTGGGGGAGGCTTCTCCGATTACTTAATGCTTTGCCTGATCATCCTCTTAAGAAAAATGAAATACTTGATATCTTTTATAATGGACTAACTGATGCTTCCAAGGACTACTTGGATAGTTGTGCTGGTTGTGTTTTCAGGGAAAGAACCGTCGACGAAGCTGAATTACTATTGAATAATATGTTGACTAATGAAAATAATTGGACTCCTCCTGAGCCAATTCCTGAGGCAATTCCTGAACCAATTGAGCCAACTCCTGAGCCTATTCCTAAACCCACTCCAAAGAAGAGAGGTGTTTTATTTCTAAGTCCTGAAGATATGCAAGAGGCAAAGAAATCAATGAAAGAAAAAGGTATTAAAGCTGAAGATGTTAAGAATTTACCACCTATCGAAGAAATATATGGTCTTAATATACCGCCTGTTGAAGAACCACATTGTCTTGATAACCCGACACAGGTAGTAAAGGTAAATTCTCTCTATAGATATGATAAAGTTGAAATCCCCTCTACTAAATTTCATAGCACATGTTTGGATGAATTTGATGATTTTATGTCTATACAAGAAAGTTTTAATGCTTATGTTGGTAGAGACTTAAAAAATAATGGTTTCGAGGTAGGATGCGTGAGCGATAATATGGCTAGAGTTAAAGGTGAACTTAAACTCATTAGCAAATATACTTCTATGGTTGCTACTCAAGCTGAGCAAGTACTTAAAGCTCAAAATGATTTGCTTGATGAATTAAATAATAAAAATGACTTTGCTGTTAGAGTGGCTACTAGAACTGGTAGAATGACTCGGGAACCTTTTTATCCTGAAGGCCACCCTAAGACAATCGAGCAGGATTCTCAAAGAAATAATTTAGAGCCACCTAGTTCTTCTAAAAATAAGAAAATGAAAAAGATAAAACTTTGCATGCTTCTAGTGAACCTACTGTAGACACACCTGAGAATCCCAATGATATTTCTATTTCTGATGCTGAAACACAATCAGGTGATGAACATGAACCTAGTGATAATGTTAATGATAATGTTCATGTTGATGCTCAACCTAGCAAAAACAATGATGTAGAGATTGAACCTGTTGTTGATCTTGATAACCCACAATCAAAGAATCAATGTTATGATAAGAGAGATTTTGTTGCTAGGAAGCATGGTAGAGAAAGAGAACCATGGGTTCAGAAACCCATGCCCTTTCCTCCTAAACCATCCAAGACAAAGGATGATGAGGATTTTGAGCGCTTTGGTGAAATGATTAGACCTATTTTCTTACGTATGCGCTTAACTGATATGCTTAAAGTAAATCCTTATGCTAGGTATATGAAGGATATCATTACAAATGAAAGAAATACACCGGAAGCTGAAATTTCCACCATGCTTGCTAATTACACTTTTAAGGGTGGAATACCAAAGAAACTTGGAGATCCAGGGGTACCAACTATACCATGCTCCATTAAAAGAAATTATGTTAGAACTGCTTTATGTGATCTTGGAGCCGGTGTTAGTGTTATGCCTCTCTCTTTATATCGTAGACTTGAATTGAATAAGTTGACACATACTGAAATATCTTTGCAAATGGCCGATAAATCAACTGCTATACCTGTCGGTATTTGTGAGGATGTGCCTGTTGTGGTTGCAAATGTCACTATTTTAACGGACTTTGTCATTCTTGATATTCCCGAGGACGATAGTATGTCGATTATCCTTGGTAGACCTTTTCTTAATACTGCAGGGGCTGTTATTGATTGCAACAAAGGCAATGTCACTTTTCATGTTAATGGTAATGAGCATACAGTACACTTTCCGAGGAAGCAATCTCAAGTTCATAGCATCAATTCTATTGGGAAAGTTCCAACTATTATTATTGGAGGTTTTGAATTTCCTCTTCCTACTGTCAAGAAAAAAATATGATATTCTTATTGTGGGGATTTTCATATCCCCGTTGAGGTAACTTAGTGTTATTCAAAATTTCTCCGGTTCCGTGTTATTCGGAATGAGTTTGTTAACAAGACTTGATCAACCTTGTTAGTGGATTCATTTTGATGATCATGAGATGGATGAAACTAGAAGGCACAACCTTCTGTACCCTCTTTTTACTTTCTGTTATTTAGAATAAATAAAGCAAAAATAGTATTATATGTATGTTTTCTGAATTATTCGTGCAATAAAAAAATATCCCAAACATAAAAGTGCTCCAAATGCCCTGCAAATTTGGTATGATTTTTTATGGAATATTTGAGGATTTTAGGCACTGAAATCACTGCATAAGGGGCAAGCACCAGGCCACGAGAGTGGAGGGCGCGCCCACCCCACCTGGGCGCGCCCCCAGTCTCATGGGCCCCTAGTGGCCCCCCTCCACTTATGCCAGCACCCACACACTTCATCTTCTACCCAAAAAATCCCCATCCAGCTCAAGCACGAGTTCTAGCTCATTTTGCTGCGATTTTCGATCTCCTTGCTCAAAGCTCCATTCATAAAACTGCTTTGGGAGATTGTTGCTTGGTATGTTACTCCTCCATTGGCCCAATTACTTTTTGTTCTAGTGATTTATTCATTGCAAATTTTTGCTGCATAGGTGACCATGTTCTTGAGCTTGCATGTTAAATTTATGAGGTCCCAAGAAATTCTAATCCATGATATAGGCTCTAGGCACTTGTAGGAGTGGTTGCTACCAATCTTGTTTAGTTTTATTCGCTTTTATTTTGAAGTTACTAAAATTTCAGAAATATTTCAGAAAAAGAATTATGCTTAGAAGAATGTACCAAGGTGGTTCCTCGGTAAAGAAAGGGCCCAGGATTGCTATATGTGAGCAAGATGTTGAATTGCCGAGGGACACGGATGTACGAGCTTGTGAGTGGCCATCCGATAATTTTATGGTCGAAGCAGGCTTTAAGGAGGAATTTGACGCGTTTGTGCGTAATGCCGAGCTGGAGGACTTCTTACAAGATAAGTGTCCTCAGTACTATCAATTGACTGACTCCTTTGTGCGGAGGTTTAAATATAACTGTGCGCTTAATTCTCCTAGTGTCATATTTGATATTTATGATACATCTTATACCATGGACTTAGAGGATTTCACAACTGCTTGCAAACTCCCGCAGTGGGGTAATATTAATGATCCTCACAAATCTGAATTTAGAGATTTCCTTGCTAGTATTACTATGGGAGAATCCAGGGATATTGCACAAGCTACCATAGGGAGCATTCATTTTCCTGCTATACATTATTTTTCTCTCTTTATTGGTAGATGCATTACCAGTAAAGATGAAGCATGTCACATGTGTGTCCCTTTGTGTCCTCAAGAGTGCTGTGTCAGGTTATAAAGGTTATAACTTGGGGGCAATAGTTGCACGTAGGTTGCAGAATAATAGTAGAAAGGCAGATTTATTTGGAGGAATATATGCAACCCGTGTGGCTAATTATCTTGGTATAGCCCCACGAGAGGGAGATATGTTGATACCTCCTGTTTATTTGGATTATGAAGCTATGGTCAATCATTAATTTCTAAGGAGGAATGAACAATTCCTCCAATATCGACTAATCTATGACAGGGCAACGTTGTCCATGTTACTCTTCCTGCTCCCCACATTTTTGATTATCAGGAAAACGGAAGATATGTCGTCACCAGGGAGGAAGCAGCTGAACATGAGGGGAGAGCGGAGGCAGCTCGCCAACATGCCGCAGCTCAGGAGGCGGTTGCCACTGCATCTCAGTACGACCCCAGTTTCACTTACGGATATCAGCCAGGCCGTCCTTGGTATTAAACCAACTTAGGCCAAAAGCCTAAGCTTGGGGGAGTACGTATTTCTCACCGACTTTACATTCATGTTCACACACTAGTCATCCGTGCTCATACTCTTTCATTGTATTATCCATGCTAGTTTAAATTTCTTTTTCTAGTTTTCTTCTTGTGTGTTTGATAAACCTTAAGAAAAACCAAAAAATTAGTTAGTTTAATTTCCATGCTTGTAGTAGAAATTAAAATGAAAACCCAAAAAATTTTCTTCTTCTTCTTCTTCTTACTTGTTGGGAGCTTTCCCGTGTAAATAGTTTTATTTTCTTTTCTTTCCTTTGGGGGTCGAGAAGACCATATTGAAATTGCTCTCATACGCATGATTGTTTATTTAATTTAGAGCCCATATTACCCTGTCTTCTCTCTTGAGTTGAATGCTTGTAGATTCCAGCTTAGTGCAATGCACGTGCACTATTATTATTATACACATCGTTCGGTCGTGCGAGTGAAAGGCAATAATGACGATATATGATGGACTTATTGAGATGAGAAAAGCTGGTATGAACTCGACCTCTCTTGTTTTTGTAAATATGATGAGTTCATCATTTTTGATTCAGTTTATTATGAAGTAAACATATTTGCAATGAAATTTAGGGATTATAGTTTCTTGTGCCATGCTTGATTAGCTATGAGTTATAATGGTTTACCTTGCGTGCCAACATGCTATTAGAATGATTATGATGTGGTATGATGGGATGGTATCCTCCTTTGAATGAATTGAGTGACTCGACTTGGCACATGTTCACGCATGTAGTTGAAACAAATCAACATAGCCTTCATGATATTTATGTTCATGGTAGATTATATCCTACTCATGCTTGTATTCAGTGTAAATTAATTTTAATGCATGTTTATGACTGTTGTCGCTCTCTCAGTTGGTCGCTTCCCAGTCTTTTGCTAGCCTTCACCTGTACTAAGCGGGAATACTGCTTGTGCATCCAAACTCCATAAACCCCAAAGTTGTTCCATATGAGTCCACTATACCTTCCTATATGCGGTATTTACCTGCCGTTCCAAGTAAATTTGTATGTGCCAAACTCCAAACCTTCAAATGAAATTCGGTTTTGTATGCTCGAGCAGCTCATGTTTCAACTAGGGCTGCCTTTATCTTCCATGCTAGGTGGGTTATTCTCAAGAGGAGTGGACTCCGCTCCTCATTCACGAGAAAGGGCCGGTGAGGGAGTCCTGAACTAGGGGGTGTCCGGATAGCCGAACTATCATCATCGGCCAGACTCCAAGACTATGAAGATACAAGATTGAAGACTTCGTCCCGTGTCTGGATGAGACTTTCCTTGGCGTGGAAGGAAAGCTTGGCAATACGGATATGTAGATCTCCTACCATTGTAACCGACTCTATGTAACCCTTGCCCTCTCCGGTGTCTATATAAACCGGAGGGTTTTAGTCCGTAGGACAACAATAACAACAATCATACCATAGGCTAGCTTCTAGGGTTTAGCCTCCTTGATCTCGTGGTAGATCCACTCTTGTACTACCCATATCATCAATATCAATCAAGCAAGGGTAGGGTTTTACCTCCATCGAGAGGGCCCGAACCTGGGTAAAAACATCGTGTCCCTCGTCTCCTGTTACCATCCGCCTAGACGCACAGTTCGGGACACCCTACCCGAGATCTGCCGGTTTTGACACCGACATTGGTGCTTTCATTGAGAGTTCCTCTGTGCCGTCGCATATAGGCCCAATGGCTCCTTCGGTCATCACCAACGACGCAGTCCAGGGTAAGACTTTTCTCCCCGGACAGATCTTCGTATTCGGCGGCTTTGCACTGCGGGCCAATTCGCTTGGCCATCTGGAGCAGATCGAAAGTTACGCCCCTGGCCGTCAGGTCAGATTTGGAAGTCTAAAATTCACAGCGGACATCCGCGGAGACTTGATCTTCAATGGATTCGAGCCACAGCCGAGCGCGCCGCACTGTCACGATGAGCACGATTTAGCTCTGCTGCCGGATAGTGTCCTGGAGGCCGCACACGAGTCCGCTCCGATCCCTAATTCGGAGCCGACTGCGCAGATCAAGGATGGGTGGCTAGACACCGCCTTGGGGGCTACTACATCTACGGCGATGGAGCTGAATACCGACCTTGTCCCTTGTAAAGCTCGTGACTCCGAGGTGCCGGACTCCTTGCCGGACTCCGAACCTCCTGCACCCCTAGCAATCGAATCCGATTGGGCGCCGATCATGGAGTTCACCGTCGTGGACATCTTTCAGCACTCGCCTTTCGGCGATATCCTGAATTTGGTAAAGTATCTCTCGTTATTAGGAGAGCCCTAGCCGGACTGCGGTTAGGAAGGTTGGGATGCGGACGACGAAGAAATTCAAACCCCACCCACCACCCACTTCGTAGCCACTATCGATGATCTAACCGACATGCTAGACTACGACTCCGAAGACATCGACGGTATGGACGACGATGCCGGAGACGACCAAGAACCAGCGCCTATTGGGCACTGGAATGCCACCTCGTTATACGACATATACATGGTGGACATCCCAAAGGATGGGAATGGCGATGGAACAGCGGAGGAGGATCCTTCCAAGAAACAGCCTAAACGCCGGCGTCAGCAACGCCGCTCTAAATCCCGCCACAGCAAGAATGGGGATTCCGGCACCGGAGACAATAACACCCCGGACAGTGCCGAAGACAACCCTCCAGCAAGATTCAGCACATGAGGACGAAGAAGCCAGCCCTCATGAGAGAGCGGCAGACAAAGAGGTAGAGGATGATAATTACATGCCTCCCTTCGGAGACGAGGCAAGCCTCGACGATGACAAATTCGTCGTGCCTGAGGATCCCGTCGAACAAGAGCGTTTTAAACGCAGGCTTATGGCCACGGCAAATAGCCTCAAGAAAAAGCAGCAACAACTTAGAGCTGATCAAGATCTGCTAGCCGACAGATGGACTGAAGTCCTTGCGGCCGAAGAGCATGAACTCGAACGCCCCTCCAAAAGATACCCCAAACGCAAGTTGCTCCCCCGATTAGAGGAGGAGGCATATAAACCTGCATCACTAGCGCACAATACGTCTGACCGACCACCTCATGGTCGTGACAGAGAGGCCTCTAGGCCCTCCACTAGAACCGTACCCCGGCACCGCTCGAAAAGTACGAAGCCACGGGTGAATGCGTCGGACTTGCGAGACATATTGGAGGATAAGGCAAGACAATCAAGATCGATCTACGGATCGCGCGGGCGCCCCACGACGCGCAACGATGACCATCGCGCCGGATACAGCAACTCCGTCTGGGCCGAACACAGTAGACAAAGCTCGCTTGAGCTACGTCGTGATATAGCCCAATATAGAGGCGCCCCACACCCACTATGCTTCACAGATGAAGTAATGGATCATCAAATCCCCGAAGGGTTTAAACCCGTGAATATTGAATCCTACGATGGCACAACAGACCCCGCGGTTTGGATCGAAGACTATCTCCTTCATATCCACATGGCCCGCGGCGATGATCTTCACGCCATCAAATACCTCCCACTCAAGCTTAAAGGACCAGCTCGGCATTGGCTTAACAGCTTGCCAGCAGAATCAATTGGGTGTTGGGAGGACCTGGAAGCTGCATTCCTTGACAACTTCCAGGGCGCATATGTGCGACCACCAGACGCCGATGACCTAAGCCACATAATTCAGCAGCCAGACGAATCGGCCAGACAATTCTGGACACGGTTCTTAACAAAGAAAAATCAAATCGTCGACTGTTCGGATGCAGAGGCCCTCGCAACCTTCAAACATAACATCCGCGACGAGTGGCTAGCCCGGCACCTAGGACAGTAAAAGCCGAAATCCATGGCAGCCCTCACATCACTCATGACCTGCTTCTGCGCGGGAGAGGACAGCTGGCTAGCCCGCAGTAACAACCTCAGCAAAAATTCTGGCGGTCCGGATACCAAGGACCACAACGGCAGGTCGCGTTGCAACAAGAACAAATGATGCGCTAACAGCGATAACACTGAGGATACAGTAGTCAACACCGGATTCAGAGGCTCTAAACCCGGTCAACGGAAAAAGCCATTCAAAAGAACTACTCCGGGTCCGTCCAATTTGGACCGAATACTCGACCGCTCGTGCCAGATACATGGCACCCCCGAAAAGCCAGCTAATCACACCAATAGGGACTGTTGGGTATTCAAGCAGGCAGGCAAGCTAATTGCCGAAAACAATGACAAGGGGCTGCATAGCAATGACGAGGAAGAGACCCGACCGCCGAACAATAGAGGACAGAAGGGTTTCCCCCCACAAGTGCGGACGGTGAACATGATATACGCAACCCACATACCCAAGAGGGAGCGGAAGCGTGCACTCAGGGACGTATACGCGATGGAGCCAGTCGCCCCGAAGTTCAACCCATGGTCCTCCTGCCCGATCACTTTTGATCGAAGGGACCAACCCACCAGTATCCGCCACGGCGGATTCGCCGCATTGGTTTTAGACCCAATCATCGATGGATTTCACCTCACCAGAGTCCTGATGGACGGCGGCAGCAGCCTGAACCTGCTTTATCAGGATACAGTGCGCAAGATGGGCATAGACCCCTCAAGGATTAAACCCACAAGGACGACCTTCAAAGGCGTCATACCAGGTGTAGAGGCCAACTGTACAGGCTCAGTCACACTTGAAGTGGTCTTCAGATCCCCGGATAACTTCCGAAGCGAGGAGTTAATCTTTGACATAGTTCCGTTCCGCAGCGGCTATCATGCTCTGCTCGGACGGACCGCATTTGCGAAGTTCAACGCGGTGCCACACTATGCATACCTTAAGCTCAAGATGCTAGGCCCTCGAGGAGTCATCACGGTCAACGGAAATACTGAACGCTCCCTCTGAACGGAGGAACACACAGTGGCTCTCGCGGAAGAAGTACAAAGCAGCCTCTTAAGGCAATTCTCGAGTCCGGCTGTTAAGCGACCGGACACGGCTAAACGCGCCCGAAGTAACATACAACAAGACCACCTGGCACGTTCCGAGCACGCGTAGCAATGCGGCCCCAACCCCAGCCCTTGCAAAATTGCAAGAATGGTCCTTCGCGTACATTATTACGCTCTGGAGATACCATGGGCATAGTAAGAGGGGCACGACCACGTCAGGCCCAGAGTGCGGCTCAACCACACCAGGGGCTCCCAAGTGTGTCATCTTTTTTTCCTTTTTTCTTATCAACAAGACTCCATTTACTAGAGGCCCTGTCCGGCAGCAGACCTGCTGAACTCACGATGCAACAGCCAGGGAAGGAGAAAAGCTACGACGAGTATCCAGGTGGTCTCCATTTCGAGTATTATACATGTTTTATACACCATTCCGCAGCCTACCCCTGGAGGGGGACATGTTTAATAGTCCCATCCCTTGCTTACCGCACTATTTGTATCGTTCTGATTTCATGGCAGTATTTCTTGAATAAACAATACATCGCTTTTTGCTTATAATTGCATTCCTTTCTTGTACATATGTTCATCTCTGACATGTTGCATCCGTACCCTCTGGTATGGCTAAATGCACCAGGGGCTTAAGTTCCCCACATTATGGAATGATAAGTCCGAACACTTTCACAAGTGCGGCACCCCGAACTTATAGCATTATATGCATCGGCTCCGAATCATGTCTTGGGTCAATAGTTGGGTTTGCCCGGCTCCCATGTTTTGGTACCTTATGTTCCGTTGTATCGGCTAAGCTAGCACTGGGAGAACCACTGCGATTGCGCCCCAGTTGAGCTGGGCAAGCGCCTCAATGGAGAAAGCTAAAACTGACCGTCATGATAAGGCGAGAGCTGGTCGCTGTTCGAGAGGTTTTTTCGAGTCCCTAAAGACTTATGCCGCTTAGAGCGAGGAACCAGCTTTGTCCGGCCCAGGCGTGGATAGCGCCCCGAATTCGGTCTTTCGAACACTAGGGGCTTCGCCGAAATTTAAAATTATAGAATTCTATGGCTAAGTGAGAGTGTTCAAGTATTATAAGTCCGGTTACCTCGTTCGTTGTGTTGAGCGCCTCCCTAGATGGACCCAAAAATGGGAACAAGAGCGCTCAAGTTTATCCCGAACACCCCAGCACTCGTGGCATGGGGGCTGAAGCCGACGACTTGCCATCTCTCAGATTTGATAAACGGCCGCACAGAAGGTAATATTTTAAATTAATAAGCGTTGCTTAGCGCATATGAACAATGTTTTCAGCGCACAGGATAACACAATGCGAGTCTACTCAAATATTACATCTTTGGAGCACTCACCCACAATCATGCGGGCACCCTTCAGGACACTCTTATAATACATTTCGGGCGTGCGATACTCCTTGCCCGCCGGTGGCGCGTCCGTCACAAGCTTCTCAGCGTCCATCCTGCCCCAGTGCACCTTTGCACGGGCAAGGGCCCGACGGGCACCTTCAATGCAGGCGGAGTGCTTGACGACGTCAACCCATGGACAGGCATCCACCAGCCGCCGCACCAGGCCGGAGTAGCTCCCAGGCATGGCCTCCTCGGGCCACAGCCGAACTATGAGGCCCTTCATGGCCTATTCGGCCACCTTGTGGAGCTCGACCAGCTGCTTCAGCTGGTCGCTAAGGGGCACCGGATGTCCGGCCTGAGCATACTGAGACCAGAAGACCTTCTTAGTCGAGCTCCCCTCCTCGGCCCGGTAGAAAGCAGCAGCATCGGACACGCTGCGGGGCAGATCTACGAACGTCCCTGGAGAGCTCCAAATCCGGGTAAGTAACAGGTAATTCACTTTAACATGCTTGCTTTGCATGAAGAATGCCTTACCCGCCGCCATCTTCTTCAAATCCTCGATTTCCTGGAGGGCCTTGTGGGCATCGGCCTTAGTGGCCTTGGCACTCTCAAGAGCCGACGCAAGCTCGGACTCTCGAGTCTTCGAGTCACGCTCCAAACTCTCGTGCTTTTCCACGAGAGCCTGGAGCTCTTGCTGCACCTCCGCCACCCGCACCTCCTGCTTCTCTCGCTCGGCTCGCTCCGCGGCCGCATTGCGTTCGGCCGCGGACACCGCCTCCTTTAGGGTCACCACGTCGCTCGTGGCCCCTGTAGTACCCACGTTATCCTTGTTATTTCTCTTGCAACCAAATCCTTTTCTGTAAGGTACAACTTTAAATACGGTGTTACTCACCTTCCTTGTCCTCAAGCTGCTTCTTGGCACGGCCGAGCTCGCTCTCGGACCGCTCGAGGCTCTGCTTCAAAGCATCGACCTCCATAGTCAGTGCGGCAGAGGTCAGCAGCGCAGCCTGCAATCCCATATTGACATATTTTTTAGACTCCTGCGTATATCTTTTTAGATCCTCAGTCCGGCTTTTCTTTCCGAACATCGAACCGAGCATCAGGGGCTACTATCTATGCAGTATTATATTACACATCTTAAAATTCTTACCTCAAAGCCTGTTAGAAGGCTGCTGCAGGCTTCGGTCAGCCTGCTCTTGGCGAGCTGAACCTTCTGAATCACCGCACTCATGACAGTGCAGTGTTCTTCTTTGATGGAAGCGCCGTTGAGCGCCTCCAGCAAGTTATCCGGCGCCTCCGGTTGGATGGAGGCCGCCAGTGTCACATTCTTGCCCTTCTTACGAAGGGGCCACCCGCCGGACTCCGGAACCACTGTAGGTTCCGGTACGGAGTCTGGTGCAAAGTCCGGGAGGTTGCCCTGCGGCACCTCCGGAGCCTCCTCCTCCTGGTGGGTCCCCTCCCGGGATCCCACCTCCGCATCATCAGTGTCACGGGGGGTGGAGGCGGTCGGAAGGGAATCCATATCCGACGTGCCCAAGGACCCGCTTGACGAAGCAGGAAGATCATCCTTGGGCGGACTACAGGGTTGTATGCGGCATTAGAAAGACACTACGTGACAAAAAGAATAATTGTAAATCATCTAGGAGTCCGAATACTTACGATCTTGCCAGCGGCTTGGCCCTTGAGGGCCACTCCTCGTCGCTGTCGTCGACGTTGGCGGAACAGTCCGGGGGAAGGGTCCTTCCCTTCTTGGACCCTTTGGCATCCCTCATTGGGGAGGCCTTCCTCTTCTTCTCTCCCCCCGCTGGGGGAGAGGCCCCTTTCTTCTCCTCCTCGTCCTCGTGGGAGGATTCCGCCTCGGAGTCATCGGACAATGAGTCCGATACCACCTGATGCCGGTAACTCCTTCGGGTTCCCGTGGCCTTCTTCTTGGCCTTCTTCTCCGGCACTACGTAAAGTGCCGGGACCAGCAGCCCTGTTAAACGGGCATCCGCTGGGTCTTCTGGAAGGGGAGCCGGACAGTTAACCTGTCCGGACGTCTTCTGCCAGTCCTGTTAAAGGTATTGGGAGTTTAGATCCCGCATAGAGTCAAACTATGAAAAGCGAGTGTCCCATAAAGGATAATGTAGCTTACCTCGCCAGTCGGGCGCTGCATGCTGAATCTGCGATCTTCGGTTGCGGATGCGGGAGCTTCGGCGCCCTTGAACAACACCCTCCAGGCAGCTTCGTACGTAGTGTCGAAGAGCCCGCTCAAGGTCCGGTGCTGTGCCGGATCAAACTCCCACAAATTGAAGTCCCGTTGCTGGCAGAGGAGAATCCGGCGGACGAGCATGACCTGGATCACGTTAACAAGCTTGAGCTTCTTGTTCACCAGGGTCTGGAGACAGGACTGGAGTCCGGTCAGCTCCTCCAAACTACCCCAAAGCAAGCCCTTCTCTTTCTAGGAGGTGAGCTGCATGGGGATGCCAGATCTGAATACAGAGGCCGCTGCCCATTTAGGGTCACATGGCTTGGTGGTGTAGAACCACCCCGATTGCCACCCTTTGATGGATTCCACGAAGGCACCCTCGAGCCAAGTGACGTTGGGCATTTTGCCCACCATGGCGCCTCCGCACTCCGCTTGGCTGCCCTTCACAACCTTCGGCTTGACATTGAAGGTCTTTAGCCACAAGCCAAAGTGGGGCTGGATGCAGAGGAAGGCCTCACACACGACGATAAACGCCGAGATATTGAGGATGAAATTTGGGGCCAGATCGTGGAAATCCAGGCCGTAGTAGTACATGAGCCCCCGGACAAAGGGGTGGAGTGGGAAGCCTAGTCCGCGGAGGAAATGGGGAAGGAATACCACCCTCTCATGGGGCCTGGGGGTGGGGATGAGCTGCCCCTCGTCGGGCAGTCGATGCGCGATGTCGCTGGACAGATATCCGGCGCTGCGCAGCTTCTCGATGTGTCCCTCCGTAACGGAGGAGGCCATCCACTTGCCTCCCGCTCCAGACATGGATGGAGAAGGTCGAGGTGAGATGTGCGGACTTGGGCGCTGGAGCTCGAGTGCACGGAGAAGGATAAGCAAAGGAGGAAGAAGGCGTAGGTAAAAGAGGTGGATCCTTATCCCCTTATATATGGGCAGAGGAAACTGTGCGTCCCTACCGGCCTGGTAAAACTCGCTTATCTCCCAAGCGCCACAATCAATGGCGCGGTTGGGTTACCCACGTCCGTATTGATGGGAATCCTGGAATAAGGGGAACACGATCTCTGCTTCGACAAGACGTGTCAAGGAAACCGCTTCGCTAAACGCGCTGAGGTGGTATAATAAAAACGATTTGAGTAAAGGCTTGGTAGTGGTGTGACGTCACGCCACAAAATACGTCAGCAGATTGAACTTGTGTAAATATTATTCTCTCTACGGTGGTATGTGGAATTTATTTTACAGAGCCGGACACTATCCTGGTGTTCACAATCTTCTATAAATTATTTGGAGGAGGAACCCGCCTTGCAATGCCGAAGACAATATGCGCGCCGGACTCGTCGTCATTGAAGCCTGGTTCAGGGGCTACTGAGGGAGTCCTGGACTAGGGGGTGTCCGGATAGCCAAACTATCATCATCGGCCGGACTCCAAGACTATGAAGATACAAGATTGAATACTTCGTCCCGTGTCCGGATGGGACTTCCCTTGGCGTGGAAGGCAAGCTTGGCAATACGGATATATAGATCTCCTACCATTGTAACCGACTCTGTGTAACCCTAGCCCTCTCCGGTGTCTATATAAACCGGAGGGTTTTAGTCTGTAGGACAACAATAACAACAATCATACCATAGGTTAGCTTCTAGGGTTTAGCCTCCTTGATCTCGTGGTAGATCCACTCTTGTACTACCCATATCATCAATATCAATGAAGCAAGAGCAGGGTTTTACCTCCATCGAGAGGGCCCGAACCTGGGTAAAAACATCGTGTCCCTTGTCTCCTGTTACCATCCGCCTAGACGCACAGTTCGGGACCCCCTACCCGAGATCCGCCGGTTTTGACACCGACAGCCGGTAACCGGGATGCCCAGTCCCATGATCCAAAAAGATCAAAGCAAATCAAAATAATTAAACAAAACTCCCCCGGGGCTGTTGTTAGTTGGAGTCACTCGTTGTTTCGAGCAAGCCATGGATTGATGCTTGTTGGTGGTTCGGGAGTATAAACCTTTACCATTCTGTTTGGGAACTGCCTATAATGCATGTAGTATGGAAGATACATCCATCTTATAGTTGTTGCGTTGACAGCAAAACTATGCCACTCAAAATGTTATTCAATCTCTATTTTAAAATCGAGCTCTGGCACCTCTACAAATCCCTGCTTCCCTCTGTGAAGGGCCTATCTATTTACTTTTATGTTGAGTCATCACCCTTCTTATTAAAACGCACCCGCTGGAGAGCACACTATCATTTACATTCATTACTATTGGCTTATATTGGGTATGACTTGACTGGATCTCTTTTACCATGAATTACAATGTTTAGTCAGTCCTTGATCTTTAAAGGTGCTCTACATTTATTTTTGCGGACTCAGAAAGGGCTAGCGAGATACCATTTTGTTATATCATGCTATAATTGTTTTGAGAAAGTGTTGTCATCCGAGTTTTATTATTATGGCTCGCTAGCTGATTATGCTATTGATATGAGTAATTGTGAGACCTAAGTGTTATTGTGAGTATGGTTAGTTCATAATATTTGCTGAAACCTGAATGATGGCTTTGCATGTTTACAACAACAAGAGCAAACAGAGTTTGTAAAAGTTTTTCTTTATCACTTTCAGTTTACCAACTGAATTGCTTGAGGATAAGCAAAGGTTTAAGCTTGGGGGAGTTGATACTTCTCCAACGTATCTACTTTCCAAACACTTTTGCCCTTGTTTTGGACTCTAACTTGCATGATTTGAATGAAACTAACCCGGAATGACGTTGTTTTCAGCAAAACTGCCATGATGTTGTTTTATGTGTAAAAAAGAAAATTTCTCAGAATGTCCTGAAAATCCACGGAGGCACTTTTCGGAAAATATAAAAAATACTAGCGAAAGAATCAAGACCAGGGGGCCCACACCCTGTCCACGAGGGTGGGGGCGCACCCTCCCACTGGGCGCGCCCCCTATCTCGTGGGCCCCCTGGACCTCCACCGACCTCAACTCCAACTCCATATATTCACGTTCGGGAAGAAAAAAATCAAAGAGAAAGTTTCATCGCGTTTTACGACACGGAGCCACCGCCAAGCCCTAATCTCTCTCGGGAGGGCTGATCTGGAGTCCGTTCGGGGCTCCGGAGAGGGGGATTCATCGCTGTCGTCATCATCAACCATCCTCCATCACCAATTTCATGATGCTCACCGCCGTGCGTGAGTAATTCCATCATAGGCTTGCTGGACGGTGATGGGTTGGATGATATTTACCATGTAATCAAGTTAGTTTTGTTAGGGTTTGATCCCTAGTATCCACTATTTTCTGAGATTGATGTTGCTATGACTTTGCTATGCTTAATGCTTGTCACTAGGGCCCGAGTGCCATGATTTCAGATCTGAACCTATTATGTTTTCATGAATATATGTGTGTTCTTGATCCTATCTTGCAAGTCTATAGTCACCTATTATGTGTTATGATCCGTCAACCCCAAAGTGACAATAATCCGGATACTTCTCGGTGATGACCATAGTTTGAGGAGTTCATGTATTCACTATGTGCTAATGCTTTGTTCTGGTTCTCTATTAAAAGGAGGCCTTAATATCCCTTAGTTTCCATTAGGACCCCGCTGCCACGGGAGGGTAGGACAAAAGATGTCATGCAAGTTCTTTTCCATAAGCACGTATGACTATTTACGGAATACATGCCTACATTATATTGATGAACTGGAGCTAGTTCTGTGTCACCCTATGTTATAACTATTACATGAGGAATCGCATCCGGCATAATTATCCATCACTGATCCATTGCCTACGAGCTTTTCACATATTGTTCTTCGCTTATTTACTTTTCCGTTGCTATTGTTACAATCACTACAAAACCCAAAAACATTACTTTTCTACCGTTACCTTTATGATCATACTACTTTGCTGCAGATACTAAGTTATCCAAGTGTTGTTGAATTGACAACTCAACTGCTAATACTCAAGAATATTCTTTGGCTCCCCTTGTGTTGAATCAATAAATTTGGGTTGAATACTTTACCCTCAAAAGCTGTTGCGATCCCCTACACTTGTGGGTTATCAACATTTTCGTCTTGACTCTCCGGTAGAAACTTTGGGGCACTCTTTGAAGTACTTTGTGTTGGTTGAATAGATGAATCTGAGATTGTGTGACGCATATCGTATAATCATGCCCACGGATACTTGAGGTGACAATGGAGTATCTAGGTGACATTAGGGTTTTGGTTGATTTGTGTCTTAAGGTGTTATTCTAGTACGAACTCTTGAATAGATTGATCTGAAAGAATAACTTTGAGGTGGTTTCGTACCCTACCATAATCTCTTCGTTTGTTCTCCGCTATTAGTGGCTTTGGAATGACTCTTTGTTGCATGTTGAGGGATTGTTATATGATCTATCTATGTTATTATTGTTGAGAGAACTTGCACTAGTGAAAGTATGAAGCCTATGCCTTGTTTCCTACCATTGCAATACCGTTTACGCTCACTTTTATCATAAGTTACCTTGCTGTTTTTATAATTTCATATTACAAAAACTTATATCTACCATCCATATTGCACTTGTATCACCATCTCTTCGCCGAACTAGTGCACCTATACAATTTACCATTGTATTGGGTGTGTTGGGGACATAAGTGATTTTGTTATTTGGTTGCAGGGTTGTTTGAGAGAGACCATCTTCATCCTACACCTCCCATGGATTGATAAATCTTAGGTCATCCACTTGAGGGAAATTTGCTACTGACCTACAAACCTCTGCACTTGGAGGCCCAACAACGTCTACAAGAAGAAGGTTTTGTGTAGTAGACATCAATTACCTATGCTTTTATTGCATTAGTTGAAATCCTCCCCACCATGCATGCAAGTAGGTGAAATTAAGTTATGTTCTTCAGTAGTATCATGTGGTAGGTTGAACCCAAATCCCCATGTCACCAATGCCCGGGACGTTTTGTGCTTCGTAGACGGGGTTGGTTGAGAGAATTACACGGGAGTTGTGAGAGTTAAGATGATGAAAACCCCAAGACTTCAAGATGCTCAAGCCAGACTTCAATTCACTACTGGGTGGAGGACAGATGGAATGACACCCTAGAGTACCCAGTGGTTGACCCGGGGATGCATGGAGAAGCGCCATGACATCTTGTGGAAAGCTTCATCCAGCCACGAAGAGACGGATGGATATACCTTGACCGGAAGATTACCTGTGTACCCACAAGTCACTATGGGCTTTGGCTTGGTCGACCCTAGGCGTGACTCTGGACGGACGGTGCCAGCAGATGTAGAAGAACGGGAGGAAATGGATGGGTACTGCCAGTGTCCTAGAGGAACTCTATGGAAGACCTTGTTTCGTTCATCCCGTCTTCAAACACCATGCAGTGCGAGGACGTAAAGGAGGGATCGATTCTTGAAGGTGAAGTGCACAAGACTTTGTAGAGTGAAATCCAATCGATTAGTCGTGTCCCCGGTTACGGACAACTGAGCCTCTGGAATTGGATTTATTCGGAACTCTCAACACCAAACATAATTAATTAATTGATGGTTTATTAATGATTTTGGGTATGAGACACTAGTTGGAGGAATCATCTCAATAACAACAAATATTTTGTAGTAATTGCAAGCAAGTCCTTTTGTTGTAGGGAAAAAATTGTTTTTCAAAAACTTAAATTTAGAGCCCCATAGCCAAATTGCATATAGTGATAGTATTTTATTATTGTTCTCTCTCTATGACTTGTCGGCATATTCAAAATGCCGACCTACACATCTGCAATGTCTCATGTTGTAGAGGATTATTCCGATGAGGAGTGAGGCTACGAACCACGCTCGGTGATTGCCCTTGGGATGGTACAGATGCACAGAGACTTGGCCGTTTACGGGTTGGGTCGCTACACCCCAAAGAGGAAGGGTGATGCAACATCGTAGCAGATAGTATTTCCCTCAGTTAAGAACCAAGTTTTATCGAATCAGTAGAAGACAACACACGGACAATGTGAACGGTACCTACACACAGGCACAGCAATTACTTGCACCCAACAAAGGCAAGGTGGTCGTTACTCCCCTTGTTCTTGCCAGTTGCACGATTAAAACTAATAGTGATAGGCAAAGCAATAAAAAGTAAAAGAGAGCAAATAAAGCAATTTTAGTATTCTTAGTATTGATAGAGAATGGACCCGAGGGACATAGGTTAATTAGTGGTATCTCTCTCATGACAACGATGGGTAAACAAATTACTGTTGGGAGATTGATAGAATTGATCGTTATGAGGACCATCCATGGCATAATCATTACATAGGCATTACGTTAACCAAACCCCGTCGTTTAATCTTAGCAGCAATAATACAATGCGTGCCCTTGTCCTTTCGGTCACTGGACAGGATCACCGCAAGATTGAACCTACCACAAATCACCTCTCCTGCTGAAGAAAAATCAATCTAACTTGGTCAAAGTAGACAGATAGATCGGAGAGAAATACAAAGAAATAAAATTATGCACCAAATAAATCTAAAAAAATGCATATAACTTCAATGAATAATCTAATCATAAACCCAAAATTCATTGGATTGCAACAAATACACAACAAAAGATTACATCGGATTGATCTTAGAAATGATCATTGTATTGAAGATCAAGAGAGAGAGAAAGAGAGAGAGATAGTTACTATTATGAACCTGTAGATCCTTTAGGAACTACTCGCACATCATCATGGAGGCGGCAAGGTAGATGAAGACGGCCTCCCTAATGACCCCCCCCTCCCGCATATTGCAGCGGCGATAAAATTGTCTTAGGTGTCGCTCTAAGATTTTCAAAAAATTACATAATTTATATGCTTGGAATTAGGTCAAACGGGGTTGTGGGGCTCTCTTAAGCCTAGCACACGCCCCCTGGTATCGCCCCATGG
>NC_057810.1:361361112-361370521 GCF_018294505.1 Triticum aestivum
CGCCCTCCGCCGCCCGAAGTCCGCTCCGGCGCCGGCCGCCTCCGCCGCCCTCCGCCGCCCTTCCCCGCCGTCGACCGTCCTCGTCTCCGGCGTCGCCTCGGCTTCCACGCCGAGCCGGATCCAGATCCACCCTAGGGTTGACTTTCCTCCTCCCCCGAATTTCCTCCAAGTCCTTATCTGTCATAAATATTGTTGCATGTTCATCGCCCCACAACTTTGCACCCGTGGCTCCGTTTTGGGCGTGTAGCATACCGAATTGTTCGTATCAAAGAGTACATCATTTCATCCCATTGCATCATTTTCATTTAAGCTCATTTTGATGCCCAAAATGCTATTGGAAGAGTGCTTCATAATGTTAGTTTTAGATTCTTATCAGAACATGCACTTTTGTCATTTTTGCCATGATTGATGTGTGCATCTTATGTACTTGAGCCCTACATGTGAGTTGAACTATGCCGTGTATTCTTTGCAGAGGTACTTGCCATGTATTTTTGTGATCAATGTGGTGACTAGCACAAGCATGCAAACTAGGCTTCGTGATATTGCTGATTTTAGTCCCTGTTCTGCTGTTATTATCATGCCATGTAAACATGATGCTACAGATAGATCCATGCATAATTTGAGATACTTCAGTAAGGATGTTTTGAACATATGGTTATGCTCTATCCATCCATGGCCCTGGTCGCAATTATGGAGTAGTCTAGCATGTCATTTTCGTGCTCTACTTTTGCTTCAGAATGTTTCCTGGCAGATTGTTTACATGTTATTCAATTTTGCCAAGGTTGTTGTAGTTGATCCGTGTATGCTATGATGTTGTTCTTGCCATGTATAGCTTCTATGTCATGTCTTCTTCATGGATGTATGCTTAGTTTATCATGAAGTGCTCTGTAGTGCGTGCATCGAGCTCACGAAGGTGCCTTCGTAATTCTGTCAATGTCATGCTTTGTTTGCTGAATCTGTTAACGGAACTTGCTATGTTCACATGGGCGCCATCATATTTTCTGATCCTTTTTCGCTTATGGTCAGTAAGGGATTTTTGATCTATGCTTTGAGTAGATTCATGCCATGCCTTGTTTTGCTATTATAAGTTCCTGTAGCATGTGGATAACTTGCACTGAACATTGCTTTGTGATGCTGTTTATGCCATGTCCAACCTGATATTTTTTGCACTTTCACCAAGCTTGTTTGAACCTGTTATGATGTGATTTAGCCGTAGCTCAGTGTTCCTCTTTTGTTAAGCATCTCCTGTAGATCACTGCCATATGTTTTGTTTTTATGCTGGGGTGCTGTAGCATGGTTTCTTGTTGCATGCTAAGTAGCATCGTGCTGTTAATCGCAGCTTTGGGCCATTATTGTTTTGCTTGCCATTTGCAAACCGTGCATCCGTTCCCGGTGATCCTTATATAGATTTCAACCGAAATCATCTCATCTTTCCAGCGGCATACTTGTTTTGCCAAGTTGATGCCTTGTTCATCATTTTCTCCTCCCGAAGCACGCATACGCATAGCATATCACATCTCGCATATCATGACATGTATTGCATCATGTTGCTTGTGCATTGCACTGTGATTTATCGTGGTTCCTTTGCTTGTGTTCTTGCTTTGGGTAGAGCCGGGAGACGAGTACGTGCACGAGGAACCTGTTGAGTACGCTAACGAGGATCAAGCCTTCGACAACTCTGAGAACCTTGCACGCAAGATGACCATACCTTCGATATCACTTCTATCTTTGCTTGCTAGTACTCGCTCTATCGCTATGTTAGCTCTACCTGCCACTGTTTATCATGCCTCCCTATTGCCATGTCAAACCTCTAACCATCCTTTCCTAGCAAACCGTTGTTTGGCTATGTCACCGCTTTTGCCCAGCCCCTCTTATAGCGTTGCTAGTTGCAGGTGAAGATGAAGTTTGTTCCTGGTCGGAACATGGATATTTTGGGATATCACATTATCTCCTGTTTAATTAATGCACCTTATATACTTGGTAAAGGGTGGAAGTCTCGGCCTTATGCCCGGTGACTTGTTCCACTCTTGCCGCCCTAGTTTCCGTTATACCGGTGTTATGTTCCTCGATTTTGCGTTCCTTACACGGTTGGGTGATTTATGGGACCCCCTTGATAGTTCGCTTTGAATAAAACTCCTCCAGCAAGGCCCAAACTTGGTTTTACCATTTGCCACCTAAGCCCTTTTCCCTTGGGTTTTCGCGAGCCCGAGGGTCATCTTTATTTACCCCCCGGGCCAGTGCTCCTCCGAGTGTTGGTCCAAACTAGAGCACCGTGCGGGACCATTCCTTGGCAACTTGGATTCATCGGTTCCTGTATGCTTTGCTTATCCGGTGTGCCCTGAGAACGAGATATGTGCAGCTCCTATCGGGATTTATCGGCACTTCGGGCGGCTTTGCTGGTCTTGTTTTACCATTGTCGAAATGTTTTGCGAACCGGGATTCTGAGGCTGATCGGGTCTTCCCGGGAGAAGGTATATCCTTCGTTGACCGTGAGAGCTTATGATGGACTAAGTTGGGACACCCTTGCAGGGTATATTATCTTCCGAAAGCCGTGCCCGCGGTTATGAGGCAGATGGGAATTTGTTAATGTCCGGTTGTAGATAACTTGACACTTGACTTCATTAAAATGCATCAACTGTGTGTGTAGCCGTGATGGTCTCTTCTCGGCGGAGTCTGGGAAGTGAACACGGTTTGAGTTATGCTTGACGTAAGTAGTTTCAGGATCACTTCTTGATCACTTCTAGCTTCTCGACCGATGCGTTGCTTCTCTTCTCGCTCTCACTTGCGTATGTTAGCCACCATATATGCTTAGTTCTTGCCGAGCTCCACCATATTACCCCTTTTCCTACCTATGAGCTTAAATAGTCTTGATCTCGCGGGTGTGAGATTGCTGAGTCCTCGTGACTCATAGATTCTACCAAAACAGATGCAGGTGTCGAGGATACCAGCGCAGATGGCGCAACTGAGCTGAAGTGGGAATTTGATGAGGACCTTGGTCGTTACTATGTATCGTTTCCAGATGATCACTAGAGGTGCCCAGTCGGGACGATCGGGGATCTAGCATTTGGGGTTGTCTTCTTTTCTTTTGAATTTGACCGTAGCCGGTCTATGAGTGTATTTGAATGATGTATGATCTTAATTATGTATTGTGTGAAGTGGCGATTGTAAGCCAGCTCTCTTTATCCCATTCTTGTTCATTACATGGGATTGTGTGAAGATGACCCTTCTTGCGACAAAACCACCATGCGGTTATGCCTCTAAGTTGTGCTTCGACACATGGGAGATATAGCCGCATCGTGGGTGTTACAAGTTGGTAATCAGAGCCATCCCCGACTTTGGAGCCCCCCTGCTTGATTGTTTGCTGGCGTTGTTGAGTCTAGAACAAAAAAAATGTTTTGAGTCTTAGGATTATATATATCGGAGAGTAGGATTCTTTTTACTTCTCAGTCCCTTCATCGCTCTGGTTAGGTCTCCTGACGTAGATGTTTTGACTTTCCTCTTCTCAAATTTCACTAAATTTTTTTTAGGATCACGCGGGCATCTTGGAATTGTTCCGATGGTTTTGTGACGAGAACATTGTTCTTGGTGCCTCCTGACATTTAGGGGTTGTGGCAGTGTCCCGGGGAGTTGAGCTCCGAGGTGTTGTCGTCACAATTTTATCGTTGCAGTTCTGGAATACCTGAGTTTTGCCGACATCGAAAATCTCTTTTATGCAGTTGTTGGTGAGATAACCTCGACGCCACCCAGTACTGGGGCGGGAGTTCGGGAGTATTGCCATAACTCATATAACAGATGCTTTTCGAAGGTTGAGGTACACGATTTCCAAAGGTTTCTTGGTTATGTGTTGACAGATGGATACAGCTGGATGTAGGGATTGTTAGTTTGGGTGAGATATATTGCTTCCCCTGTATCCCCAACACCTGATTGCATAACCGGAAAGTTTCGGGAGTTTATAGGTGGGATTCAAGTAGCTCTAGCATTTCTTCCCGAAGATATTTGGTTTGTGATTGGGTAATCCTTACCACTTATTTGTTCCAGTTGTACCTTGTTTATTTCATTCATCAATCTCTTATCATGTGGCTTCTCACCTTAATGGATGTGTGATATTAGCTTTGGGAATTCATTCGTTCATCCTTGTTTGGATGTTTATTGTGAAGACTATATGTTGCAATTTCTATCCGTTGCTAACGGATGTCACCCTCTTCAGGTTGGCTCCGCCAACGCGTCAGAATCCGGAACGCAATGATGGGAATCAGGCGAACCCTCCACCTCCACCTCCGCCTCCGGAGGCATGGCAAGCTTTGATGGCAGCCTCAAACGCCCATGCCCAGATGATGATTCAGCTCATGCAAGAGCGCAACCAAGGCCAAGGCAACCAAGGGAATCAAGGTCAAGGGCAGTTCAATCATCAGCCTCTTTTTCCTACCCTCAACCAATTCCTTGCAAATCAGCTGAAGTCTTTCAGCTACTGTGTCGAGGCCACAGACTCCAATGATTGGCTCGTGGATATCAACAAGCATTTTGAATGCAGCAATGTCAGGCCTGAGGACTATGTGAAGTTCGCTTCTTTTCAGCTCAAGGATCAAGCAGCTGATTGGTTCCAGCAATACAAGGATTCCAGAGGAGGTCGAGGGATTACTTGGACTGACTTCTGTCGGGACTTTAAAGCTCACCATATTCCTACCAGTGTTGTTGAGAGCAAGCGAGAGGAGTTCCGCAATCTCAAGCAAGGCAACATGTCAATGTACGAATACAACAAGCAGTTTCAGAAACTTGCTCGCTTTGCTAAGCAAGATGTTCCTGATGAGAAGAGTATGATCTATCAATTTAGAGGTGGCCTTAGAGAGGATCTGCAGTTAGCTCTCGTTCTTGTTGAGCCTACTCAGTTTGATCAATTCTACAATATGGCACTCAAGCAAGAAGGTGCTCAGCTCAAGTGTGAGGCTTCTAAGGAGAGAATCAGGGATGCAGTGCAGTCTTCTTCTTCCTCACAAGTGGCAGCTAAGCAGCATAAGTTCTACCTTCCTCCTCCTCCGTTTTGTCAGCCTTACCAATAGAAGAACTCAGGTGGTCGTGGATCTTCCCACCCACCCAACCCAGGCTATCAGAACAAGTCTCAGCCTCAATCTCCAAGGTCAAATGCTCCTTATCATTGTCCGCTCTCAGAAGTGACTTGCAACAAGTGCCAGCAGAAAGGTCACTACGCGAACAAATGCTTCAATCAAAGGCGCCTTCCTCCTCCTCCTCCTGTGAGATCTTCAAGCAATGCAGTGGTCAAGCATAATCCAAAGTCTGCAAAGGTGAACATGATGAATGCAGCTCAGGCAGAGGATTCTTCAGATGTGATCATGGGTAATCTTCCTGTTAATGATATTCCTACAAAAGTCTTATTTGATACTGGTGCATCACATTGTTTCATGTCAAGATTGTTCTTTGCAAAGAATGATTTTACTTGGTCTTACCTGGATAAACCTTTGGGTGTTGTTTCTCCGGGGAAGTCAATGAGGGGCAACTCGGTAGTTCATGATGTTTCCATCAAGATGGGCGACTACAAATTTCTTTCTAAACCATTTGTTCTTGGTGACTCGGATATTGATATAATTCTCGGGATGGACTGGCTTTCTAAGCACAATGCTCAGCTTGATTGTGCTGCCAGGCAAATTCAATTGACACACTCTTCTGAGGATGTTATCATCTATGCCACTCGTGATGAAACCATTCGGTTGTTTTCTCTCAATGAGAAAGGCGAGTTGGATGCTATTTCTCAAATTCCAGTCATTTGTGAGTACCAAGATGTCTTTCCAGAAGAGCTTCCGGGTATGCCTCCTCATCGGCCAGTCGAGTTCGTTATTGATCTTGAGCCTGGAACTGAACCCGTTTGCAAGCGTCCTTACAAGCTTGGACCCAAGGAGCTGAAGGAACTGAAGAAGCAGCTCGATGAACAAGAGCGTCTGGGTTTGATCAGACCGAGTTCATCCCCATGGGGTTGTGGAGTTCTTTTTGTCCAGAAGAAGGATGGCACGGACCGACTTTGCGTCGATTACCGTCCATTGAACAAGAAGACAATCAAGAACAAGTATCCACTTCCCAACATCAATGAGCTTTTCGAGCAACTCAAAGGTGCTAAAGTATTCTCCAAGCTTGACCTTCATATGGGTTATCATCAGATTCGCATTCGTGAACAAGATATTCCCAAGACAACATTCAGAACAAGCTATGGTTCATATGAATATACTGTCATGTCTTTCGGCCTTGTCAATGCTCCTCCAACTTTCTCTCGCATGATGAACTTTATCTTCAACCCCTACACCAATGAATTCGTTCTGGTGTATCTCGATGATATTTTGGTCTTCTCCAAGAATAAGCAGGATCATGCCAAACATTTGCGATTGGTGCTCGACAAGCTCAGAGAGCATCAATTCTATGCGAAGTTTTCCAAATGTGAGTTTTGGCTTGATGAAGTTCTTTACCTTGGTCATATCATCTCTGCCAAGGGCATTGCTGTTAATCTCGCGAAGGTGTCTGCAGTTGTGAATTGGAACCTCCTCAGAATGTCAAGCAGCTCAGCAGTTTTCTTGGTCTTGCAAGCTATTGCCGAAGATTCGTTGAGAACTTCTCTAAGATTGCAAATCCTCTTTCCAACCTCCTCCAGAAGCATGTCAAGTATGTCTGGACGCCTGAGTGTGACGTTGCTTTCAACACCCTCAAAGAGAAGCTAGTCACAACTCCTGTCTTGACTCCTCCTGATGAATCCAAGCCATTCAAAGTTTTTTGTGATGCTTCCCTTCAAGGTCTCGGTGCTGTGTTGATGCAAGAGAAAAAAGTTGTGGCCTATACCTCTCGTCAGTTGAAGCCCAACGAAAAGAACTACCCCACTCACGATCTTGAGTTGGCGGCAGTTGTCCATGCATTGATAACATGGAGACATCTCTTATTGGGAAGGCAAGTGGACATTTTCACCGATCACAAGAGCCTCAAGTATATCTTCACTCAACCCAACCTTAACCTCAGGCAAACTCGATGGGTCGAAATGATTCAGGAGTACAATCCGAGTATTGAATATACTCCTGGCAAGGCGAATGTGATTGCAGATGCTCTGAGCAGAAAGGCTTATTGCAACAGTCTAATTCTCAAGCCATTTCAACCGGATCTTTGTGAAGCCTTCAGCAAGCTGAATCTTCAAGTTGTTCCTCAAGGCTTTCTTGCCAACCTCATAGTCTCTCCTACTTTGGAAGATCAAATTCGTGAGGCACAACTCCTGGATACCATGGTGAAGAAGGTGAAACATGGTATTGACAAGGGCATTCCCAAATACAAGTGCTATCGCTTGGATGACAAAGATACTCTTTTCTTCGAGGATCGAATTGTGGTTCCCAAAGGCGATCTGAGAAAAGTCATCATAAACGAGGCACACAATTCCCTCCTATCCATTCATCCTGGAAGTACAAAGATGTACCATGACCTCAAGCAGTCATATTGGTGGACTCGAATGAAGCGAGAAATTGCTCAATTCGTGAATGAATGTGATGTCTGCAGAAGGGTGAAAGCAGAACACCAAAGACCAGCTGGTCTCCTCCAACCTCTTGCTATTCCAGAATGGAAGTTTGACCATATCGAGATGGACTTCGTGACTAGTTTTCCTAAGTCCAAGCGTGGAAATGATGCTATCTTCGTTGTCATTGACAAGCTTACTAAAGTGGCTCATTTTCTTCCTATCAAAGAATCTATCACAACAACTCAGCTGGCAGAGCTATACACCTCCAGAATTGTCTCCTTGCACGGTATTCCACAATTGATATCTTCAGATCGCGGAAGCATCTTCACTTCTAAGTTCTGGGAATCCTTTCAGAAGGCCATGGGCTCCAACATTCGTTTCAGCACAGCTTTCCATCCTCAAACAAGTGGCCAAGTCGAGCGAGTAAATCAAATCCTTGAAGATATGCTCAGGGCTTGTGTCATCTCTTTCCGTATGAAGTGGGAAGATTGTCTTCCATATGCCGAGTTCTCCTACAACAACAGCTTCCAAGCGAGTTCGGGCAAGGCCCCATTCGAAATTCTCTATGGCCGAAAGTGTCGTACTCCTCTCAATTTGTCCGAGACAGGTGAACGCCAACTTCTTGGCAACGACTTGATCACAGAAGCCGAAGAAATGTGCAAAGTCATTCGTGAGAACCTCAAAGCCGCGCAATCGCGCCGGAAGAGCTATTATGATAGCAAGCACCGTGACTTGGCTTTTGAAATCGAAGACCATGTCTACCTCCGCGTCTCTCCAATGAAAGGCACTCGTCGCTTCGGTATGAAAGGGAAGCTTGCCCCTAGATACGTGGGTCCTTTCAAGATCATTGGCAAAAGAGGTGACCTCGCCTATCAACTTGAGCTTCCGTCCAACTTCGCGAATGTGCATGATGTGTTTCACGTGTCACAGCTTCGCAAGTGCTTCAAGACTCCTGAGCGCACTATCAACTTCAAAGAGATCAACCTCCAAGAAGATCTCTCTTATCACGAGCACCCCGTTGCTATTCTCGGAGAAATCAAGCGCAAGACTCGCAACAAGTCAATCAAATTCCTGAAAGTGAAGTGGTCACACCATTCCGACCGAGAAGCCACCTGGGAGCGTGAGGATCACCTCCGTATCGAATATCCGGAGTTCTTTCAGTCCTAGATCTCGGGACAAGATCCTCTTGTAGTGGTGGAGTGTTGTAACACCCCGGATGTAACTTTCCATCTTTGTAACTCCAACTCTTGCCTTTTTCGGCTATGTGATATGATATTCCCTTCGTGGTTGGGTTTTATCTTTTGTTTTGCATTTTATTAATGTCATGCATATCATATCATGTCATCATGTGCATCTGATTTGCATACGTGTTCGTCTCATGCATCTGATCTTTTTCCTCGTTGTCCGTTTTGCAATCCGACACTCCCACGTGCACCGGCGCATCCCTCTTGTCTCTTTTCGTGTGCGGGTGTTAAACATTCTCGGAATGGACCGAGCCTTGCCAAGTGGCCTTGGTACACCACCGGTAGACCACCTGTCAAGTTTCGTGTCATTTAGAGGTCGTTTGATACTCCAACGGTTAACCGCATAACCGCAAAGGCCTCTTTTGAGTTGCAGCCCAACACCCCTCCAAAACAGCCCAATAACCCATCTAAGTAACTTCCATGCTCTCCGTCGTCGGATCACGATCGTGTGGGCGAAAACCGCACTCCATTTGGAGTCTTCTAGCTCCCTCTACCTATAAATATGTGCTTCCCCCCGGATTTTTCGCAGTCCAACCCTAGCCCCGCTCCTCTCCGCGCCGCCGGACACGTCCGGACGGAGCCGGACGCGTCCACCCCGCCGACGAGCCAATCGCAGTGCGACACGTGGCCCGCTCCGCCGCCCCCGCGCCGCCGGCCCCCGCGGCCCATC